>NW_023367015.1:42500-55000 GCF_902167145.1 Zea mays | reverse complement strand
TGTCGTGCCAGGCCTCTTCCTTCACCGCAGGGGGGAGAAGTCTTTGATAAGTAAAGCTAAACAGAAAGAAAAGTCCACCATGATTCCTCAAGCTAGACAGAAAGAGAAGGAATAGGTCTTACTGGTCCCGGTACAAGAGATGGGAATTCCGTGCTATTGGAACGACTAGTAGAATGAAACAGAACTAGTAGTTCTCTAAACCTTGTGAAACTATGAGAGTAACGTATGTATTCAGCCCTAGTAGTCTGTATCGATGAATAGAATGACTTTTGCTAGTGAGTGTTACAAGCTAGTAGTAGTTGTACAGTACTAGTGAATGGAACGATACGCAGGTGTTGATTCCTTTATTGTTCTCTATTACCTAGCCATACACACTCCTTTCTCCTATTACTCGCTAAACACACTCCTTTCTTTCCTATGCAAGTATCATTCCAGATGCATGGATTAGCATACGTATAAAAAATCTCTTACTTAAATACTGAGATTGCCCTTCTTCGTATATCGATTTGGGAAGTGTTCCAGAACAAAATGAATACTCCTGCTGCTAGTAGGTGGAAAACAGGGTCAATTGTGGTTATGTTGATCCATCTGCTTCAAAGCTTCGGGTGCTTTTGCTAATGAATCTTTTCCTTGTTCGTTCTGATACGACCCATGCCATGGATATGATCAATGTAAAGATTTTATTTTTTTTATAGTTGTATACCACATCATTAGATGAACGATATGAGGCAGTTGCCAATTGCACTCTTGTTGCTTGTAAAAGTGCATTCAAATCGAGAGTTTTCACGATTGGGACATAGCCGAGATACGCTAAGGTTGAGGCAAGGCGGAACCTCCTCTACTAAAATACGAATACGAATATTTCCTTTGCGGAGGATATTCACTGCTACGGAACTACAGCATAGATCTATTATAAAAAGAAAGAACTTCAAACTCTTCCACTTACTCCTGTTTGGTTTGCTTCTGTTTTCAGTTGAACATTCTTCTTTTCTTTGATTTCCAATCAACGAGTACGGGAGACAATGGCTCTTCTTTGCTTTGGCAAAAAGAGAAGGAGCTCTTCTTGCCCATATGGGAGTGGAAGCTTCAGTGTAAGCATTTCCTCACACTTGTCTTCGTAGGCCACTTTATGTTGAGCAGGAGGCGCTCGCTGTTCTCGTTGAAGCTGTTTATACAGGTTTTGGTGGCAATCCGAGTGAGATTGAACCTGCTTCTTCGACTCAAGAACACTTTCTTCTTTTCAATAGGTAAAAGCACACCACCTTCTCATGACAATCATAGTGCTTCGGTTTCTGTCTGTCTAAAGGTGTTCCCAGGGGGTAGCTGCTTTTGCATAGAATGGATTTTGGGCCTTGCCCGCTTGCACAAGGAAAAGAAGAAGCGAAATCCATTTCCGTAAGGTGTGACGCTGTTCCGTTGTTCGAAAGGAAAGGTAGGGATAGACAGGTAAAGGAAGCCGAGTACTTGACAACCCAACCCTAGTGTTAGTAGTAAGAGTTTGAGAATCATAGCCTGGGTACTCTTTTGACTCATCGGTCTCTCCCTGCTTGACCTATACTCCCGGAACTTTCTGGCCAGGCCTTCCTATATGCTTCTCTCCCTTAAGAGCGGAAATCGTTGAGTTAAGCCTGCGGCCTTAGGATCTAGTGCACCGAATACTTTGCCAATCCTACACTTATAATATCGGATCGGAAAGGTAGTTATTCCCGGAAACTGTAGGAAAAGAGCCTCACTCCTAGCCTCTAGACTGAAACTGAACCTGAAAGGCTTGAGAGCAAAGGGTGCGGTCGCATAATCCAATCCTGCTAATAGAAAGGCACGGACTCGAAGGTAGTTGTGCCAGGAGAGGATTGAGAAGAGTGTCATACTCAAGAAGTAAGCCATCAAATCCTTTCTGATGACAGATGGATTATCTATAGACTAAAGACGGATTTTCTATCGACTTTCGAACTTATCGAGACCTTCTATTTCATTGAACTACTAAATACCGGCGCATAGATCTTCTAGTAGATATAATATAAGAAGGAAGGTTCTTTCTAACGATTGGAGGACCGGGCATTTTGTCATTCAAAGATATGGTAACCGAACACTGTTGTTAGAAAAACCTTGCGTCATCCTTCGGTAGAGCAAAGCAAGGACACAGGGCACAAAGCATTTCCCGACCACGGATAGGTACCATGTGTTACCATTCATTTGTCACTTATTTGATTCTATCTCAGAGGAAGAGTGTTCGTTCGGGCTAACGAAAGATCTCAGAGGGACTCTTACTTCTACAAGAGCTTTTACACAAGTTATCGACATATAGGAATTCGACTACCTCATCACTGTGTGAAGGAAAAGGTTCAGGAAGCTTGTGATGCTCGGGATGGACTGACTCCATATGC
Source organism: Zea mays (assembly GCF_902167145.1). Taxonomy (NCBI): domain Eukaryota; kingdom Viridiplantae; phylum Streptophyta; class Magnoliopsida; order Poales; family Poaceae; genus Zea; species Zea mays. The sequence continues at coordinate 52,616 of NW_023367015.1, read as the reverse complement.
GCGAAAGAACTGAGATCTTCAACGAAAGCCCCCCAATTTCATCGACCCTTACTTAATGACTGGTGATGGCGATTTATGCTTTTATTGCCTCGAAGACTTATCATTCTTACTTAAGCTTAAGATCGAGACAGAATAGTTGGGCACTGGCATTCTCACAGGCTATTGTAAGAGGAGAGAATCGCACCTTTGATTTGATAAAAACTTTCTTTACAAGTAAAAACACCCTCCAAGGATGAACGATTTATTTGCATGAGACTGTTGGCACTACTACTTGTACTTGATTTGATTTTCTTGAACGAACAGCCGAGTAAAGAGTAACATGGCCTATGAAAGCTTGCTTTAAGTAGGCTACTATTCATTCTCTTTTATGCTACGCTACGCCCTAGTTATCATTTTTTATGAATTCATTCCAATATCGATGAATGCGGTCCATAGGGCAGTGAGCGGGATAAAATGAAACAATGGAAGAAAGAAGAGGCGCACAGCGGGAAAGTATCCCAAGTGGATTGACTACTCCTGTTTTATAGCTTAGGGAAAAAGATCACTTACTCTCTTCGGTCCTCCTCTGAGATTCTTTTTAGACTTTTGATGTCGTCTATTTGCCCAATTCAGACTTGGTAGTTCCACGTATACACACGAAGTGGCTCCCTTATCTGGAATTCCTTCTTTTCGTAAGCTTTGTGGATGAGGGGCGGAGCGAGGAAGGGATATTGGATTTGAAAGCCCTTGGCCCAGACGTATTGAAGCTAGCCTATAAAAATAAAGATTATAGGGACTTACACTGATCGATCCTCTTTGAAAGGAACATGCCTAGACTAGCACTTCTACTTATGTATGAAGGTGGATCTGACTCCATTCTTTTGATTCCCCTCCTCTAACCTCTCCTCTTTAAAGATAAAGCGAAAAGCTATTATATTAGGAGGCTTGGGTCAAAGAGCTACTACTTGACAAAAGAGCTACTTCAACAACTACTTATTCGGTCTGCTTTCGGTTTAAAGTTCTTTAGTTAGAACTTTTTGGGCACGCACAAAGATCACGTGAACTCAATGGTGTGCGTAGGGTAACTAAAGAAGCACTAAAAGAAGGCAAGAGCATGCCTCACTCACTGAGCACAATGCCCTACCTACCATCTCGATTCTCAACGAATTGGATGCTCACCACATATTTAGTATATGGGTGTATGCTCGCGAAACCTACTTCACTCCCACCCACCTCTGATTGCATTAGCCTGCTGATTGATCCCGGCAAGGAAGGCAAAGGATAATTTCAATATTATTTCTTTGGATTTACTTTTTATGAAAGCGATGATTCCATCTAATTTTCATTCTCCCTTCCTTTTTTTTCAGACTTAGACTAGAAGCTAGCGCTTTTTGGCATCACTTAAATAAAATATCCGACATCATCTTTTGGACAAGATCCTCTTCGTTCTTCTTCCGGGTTAAAGGGCGAAAGAAAAAGGGCAAAGGAAAAGGCCACCTCATCAATATCAGGATACTCTGAGGGTTGCAAGTTTTGATGCACCCGAGCCAAATCTGACTTTTTTGAGTAAAGCCTTATGATGTTTTCAATTTATTAAGGGAAGGGGCTTCTTTGCAAAGAAAAGGGATAGCGCTAGGAATATCAATAGCGTACGGATAGCATTATTCCATTCCATTGCTATTTTCCTTCGTTTCGTAAAGTATCGTAAAGTAAAGTAAACTCAGGGTTTCCCGTACTCGGATGGTTGCTTCTACGTCAATTCATGGAAAGCTGCCACCATGGGGCGAATCAAACACATACCCTTGCTTTTCATTACGATCTATATTGATTAGAAGTTGCAGTGAAGGTGGCTGTAACGGTCGCCTCTAGTCCGTACTACTGCTTCATCCCTCGCTCGCAAATATGAGGTGGGCAGTCTCGATAGAACAGTTTTCTAGCTAGGAGAATGCGCAGTAGGGCCTATGGATTGGTCTTCGTTCGTATTGCTCTCTCGTTTCTAGTAAAGTAAAAGTAAAAGTAAGTAGTATTGGAAACTCTAGATCGTGCAGAAGCTAAGTGGACCAGACGACTTCACAATCTCGAACGGTAGCATCCAAATACCTGACTGTCTACTTCGTCCATTGCAATATCCGGGTAAAAGAAAGAGCAACTCCGAGTTGAGACTCGTGATTCATAACCGAGAAATACTACTTGAAAACGTGAACCAGTTGGTTAGGCACACATGAAAAAGGTTCCGTGGGTTTATGCGGATAGGGTGTAAGCGAGGCCCAGAGGAGGCTAGTAATAAGTATTTTACTATGCCCGGCTCCGGACTAGTTCGTTGAATAGACCTATGGTTCTAAGGAATGTGTTTTCTGGTCTGGGTAAGTTTTCTGTCTTCGTATAACCTTTAAAGGACAGGTTCTTAGGTTTAGCATTCTTTCTTGCCTTGGCTCTAACCTTTAGGGTTCTCTTTTCTGTCTTCATAGGTTTCCCTTGCTTGAGAGGTAGTATTCATTACCTTGGTGGAAGCCGTTTCTTGGTAAGGGTTCTCTCTTTACTGATAGGCTTTTCTTTCCTATTTCTTTATTCCACCCTGACACACCCATTATTGGCTTCCTTCCCTGGAGACCGCTCGGGCGAAGGCAGAGCATGGAATGCAATAAAGATTCACGCTTTCTGACACAGAATCCGGTTAGGGACATAGGTTATGGATAGTCTTTTCCAATGCGAAAAAATAAAACGACATCGTGTCTATTTTTCTTGGCTAAAGGAAAGGGGTATCGAGATGTGCTAGTCTAGTATACTGAATCATCCTTCTGTTTCTTACAGCCGAAGATTGGGAATCAGGATCTCTTTCCGTGGTTCTGACGGTTTATGTTTCCATTCCTGCTTCTTCCTGTTATTTGATATGGTTTGATACGGTTTCCGGGTCTATGGTTTCCAGTTACAAGACAAGCAAGCAAGGTTAAGGTTTCTCTTTATGTAGGCGTATACTAGAACCTGAAAAGAAAAGAGAAGAGAATAGTTTCTTACTTCCTTTGATTGGCAATCCAGATATCTTAGCTTGTTTCTAACGGTTCATTCATACCTTTTTCTTGTTGCATTTGATTCCATTCCTTGGTTCAAATCCGGATCTCTAGCCTTGGTACTAGTAAGGGTAATGGTTCTTCCTGTTTGGGTTTTTGAGAAGTTTGTTAGGTATCCTGGTAACCTATATGTGTTCGAAGAATTCCTTTGTATACTATTCCGTTGTAAATACACGATCTTTACTACGTACGTTGTCCATTGGTTGACATCTTTCCTCGGCTCGGATAGCCAAGCTCAGCTCACACCAGCGAGCTAAAGAAAGGACAAGATTCCTGCTTCTGCCTCACTTCCCCCATAAGTTCGGGTATCTCTTTGACTAGGGTTTTAATTAAACTCGAGTGGAGGCTTTTCAACCCGCTTGGTGGGGCTCCCCTTAGGAAACCCAAAGCTCTTCTCCTTACCAGATGTTGGAAGAACCAAAAATTTATCTTATCCTCTTTCGGGTCAGCCTGTAAGGCGTAGAATAAGTAGAGCCTGATGCGCTCCCTTACCCTTAGTAATCGAAGCGCCGTTGGTCAGATTGAATTCCAGCCCTTCTTTCTGTAACCGACCCAGAGCTACTGTGAGCCGGTTTCCCCAACGTCGAAGGGGAATTCCAATGTTCAATTGCCCCTTTTCTTCGTTCAAAGCAACAAGTAGACCCAGCACTTGGAGCAGGAGTCTGCTTAGTGGCGCTCCTCCCCCGTCCCTGGACGTAAATTCCAGTCTGAACCCACTAAAGGTATGAACCAGGGTTTCTCTGAGCAGTTTCACCACCTCTAAGATCTCCCCGAATCCTAACCCCACCAGTGGCACCCCAGTCAGAAACTGATAACACGCATGGCACGCCGAGAACCCCTCTGATAAGACTGCAATCCCTAATAGCGAAGATACGCCATACCTTGGAAAGAAGGCACCGCGTAATACTAAAATAAAAAGGCAGCCACAAAGTTCCATGCATAACAGTCTTAAATGCCAAGCTTTAATCTCATCTTTGACACTCCAGAGAAATCACAGTCGGACGGTGCAAGCAAAGATGCGGGCGCAGATGGTGATGATCAAGTCCAATTCATTGGGTCTCGACGTGCATCACCCACCACTGTAACAAGCCTAGAGGAGGGGGTTTCACTTTGCTGACGGGAGGGCTAGTTATGTTCTCACCGAGCCACCTTACCCGGTAGTATTCAAACGGAGAACAGGAGAATAGAGCCACAAGATGAGCATTTTCGTTGATCTGGATGCCAGAGGACACAATCAAGGGTAATTAAACAATGTGCTTATGAAGCGAGGAATGAGGTTAGCTGTGAGGTCTCTCAGTACCTAGATTCGTGGGTGGAGCCGTAGCCGTAGAAGAGATTCTTTTTTTTTTCTTTGCGCGAGGAAGCGGAAAAGACAAAACCCTCTCTTGGAGAAAGCCAGTCCGGTTGGTAATTCCACTATAACTTGATAACTTTATGGAATAAATACCTCCCTGTGGAGCCCCTGTTGATGGATTCTGGCAAGCAAAAAGAAGACCTAAACCCGACTCTAAAAGCTTCAGTTGCCTCCCTCTCTCCGCCAATGGCTAGGTTAGCTATCTCTCTCTCTCGCTACGCCCCTGACCCTTATAAGAAATGACACATGCCATCCCGATTTGAAACATATAAGAGTCGTGGCATTCTCCGCATTACCTTGCCCTATCTTCACGCACTCAAGGATGAATCTGTGAGAGTATACTTTATACCCAAAATCTGGAATCTAATCTTTAATGACGTGAATATGTGCTAGTATACTTTTTATCTGGAATCTATTCTTTCATGACGTGAATATGTTTGGTGTTAGTGGACTGACAGAGTGAGCAGTAAAGGTAGAAAAAAAAAGATCCATCTGCGAGTGGTTCGGCTTTTTCCTTAAGCAAGGACGGAGCCGTCGAGTGAGGATTGGCTGAGCGTGCTTTCGCTGCTCGTGGTGGAGTACTCTTTTCATTATTCGCTCTATTATTGCCTCAGGATGTGATCGGGATTAAGCCGCGTGTCGATACCCGGGGGCCTTATCAAGGGATTCATTCTTTTTTGCACTAATGGAGGGCTCTCTTATGTTCTACACAAATGAGTAACGTATAACGTGTAGAATCTACGTTACTCACTTGCTCGCATTCATTATCTCTTTCTAGCGCGAAAGCTAAAGCGCATCCGTTTTCTTACTCTGAACAGGCAGGATTTCTTGATAGCTATCAAGCCGTTGCGGCGCATCCTCTTGCTGGGTGCCGGGCAAATTATCTATGTTACAGTCTATTAAAAAAAGGACTTCTAATAAGAAATTCTTCCGCTAAAGAATAGGCTCGCCTATAAATAGAAGCTTCGGCGCACTCTCCATTTTGCGGGACAAGTGCCGAGTCAAAGCGATGGATATCGCAGCAAGACTCGCCATAATACCTCAGGAACAGCAGGCTCTAGAAAACGATAAGCTTGCATTACTGCAAAGAAAGTTTAGATTTCCTTCAGGACCCCCTGTTTCTCTATTCCGTCGATCCACAACTTTGGATGCCCAATGCACAACTTTGGATACACAATCATACACAGGATGTTCGGAGGCAAATCCGCATTCTTGAAATGCGGAAGAGGGCGCTGCTGGAAGAACAGCAATCGCTCATCGTGAAGGCTGCCCTCCGCGGTGACCGTAGATCCTGAAAAATAGAAAAAAGTAGTTACTCGTCTATCTCAACGTAAATGAACGAAGTCACTTAAGTCTTCCTACTACTGCTCCTTCTTACTTATTTTCGTTTTTTCAGGATCTAAAGAAGAAGAGGTTTTCTTAGCGGGCGTGAATCCGGTAGCTTCTACTTCTGTTCTGTTGTCTCACTTATGAGGAGCTGGTACTTCCTGATCAAGAGTGTAGTGAGCATAAGTATTGTATTGTTCAGTATTTTCTTTTCAGGTGTGGTGTGTAGAGATATTGCCTTTATGAATAATACTTATGTATTGCCTCTTCTTCTTGTTTATGAATAATACTTATGTATTGCCTCTTCTTCTTGTTGTAGAAGAATACTGATGTATTGCAAAGACCTGTTGTTGTTTTATTTCTTTATTTCTTCCTTTTCTCGAATAGTAGTTGTTAGCTTTGTCTCTAGCATGTTGGTTTGCTTCTAGCATTTAGTAGAATAAGTTGCATTAGCAAGTTCATCATTTAATAGAAGATCAAGAAAATGAAAGATCAATGAGATACCTGTCCGGATAGTTGGGAGAGTGAGCTCTGCCCTTAAGACAATCAGAGACTGAGTGATGCCGCGGAGAATAGAGATATGTCAGTTGGGTAGAGAAGGATTCAGAGGTATAGTAAAGTAGCCAAGCAAGCTATCGTGAGCAGGAATCAATCCTGAAAGAGAGATGAGAGTAAGCATCCCGCAGTCCACCGTGCTTGGAACTGAGTCCCGCCGAAAGAGGTTATTCTTTTTGGCTTGAACTGCTTTGAACTAGCGGTTTTATTTCTATTCACGAGAGTACTTCGCCTGTGCTGCTTCCCGTAAGCGAAAGTCACTCTCGCTTAACGATATGAGTTCTTTCTTTTCTGTAGTCAACACAAGAGTAGTAGGCTTTCTTTCTTTTCATAGTAGAGGAGAGGAAAGTAGGTAACTTAGGTCTGGTATATACGCATCCTGCTAAGCAAGCAGGTAAGGAGGTAAAGTAGCTTATAATATCTCTCTATGAGTTCTTTCTTCTTCTATATCTGTTGTTGAAGCGACGCTAGTCGTTTTTGCTGCCGGACTAAGATCTACTATCGTATGTTTTGAGTTTGGAAATGCAACGTCAAGAAAGATGGTACTAGTCTGAGCTACCTGCTATAGGGTTTGAAAAACGGATAGGTATCAAAGTGGAACTATGAGATAGATGACTTTCTTTAGTAATGTCTATGCTTAGGAACTAGGGAAGCATATTGGAGTTTAAACTGAGATAGGGCTGGACAGTGGGGATAAATTCGAATATGAAGAAATGGCAATAGAGGTATAAAAAACCACCTATATATGAGAAGAGTAGTAGGGCAAGGAGTATAGAGATGAGTTTCTTATGAAGGAATTTTAAGTGAGAAAATAAAATCTATTTTTCTACGTTGAATTGCTATTGTAAGGTCTTGCTTCTTTTGTCTTGTATTGTAGTAAATTCACTCATTTAAGTTAAGTCAATTCCCCGGCAGGTAAGAGTAGGAAAAGAAGAAAGTATTCCCTAAGTTGGAGAATCTAGTAATGAACTGATCGACTATGCCAAAATTACCCACTATATATTTACAAGCAAGCCAGGTCGCCCAGGAAAGAGCTCTAAGGAAGGAATACTCCGCTCGGATTCAGAAAGAAAAGACCATTATGAAAGTCAAAAAGAGTATATTCTATAAAATCTATTAGAAAATGCAAGGTACTATTCTTTCAGTCAGTATGGGGCCTCGAAACTCCAATCTTTCTCACGAAGTTTATATGTAAAACTAGTAGTTGGAAATGAGGCTAACACACTCCGCTAAGTAGTGAGTGCTCTTCTGTGAAAATGCACCAGAGTCAAACTCTGCCCGTGCTGCTAATAAATACTCGTTCGTGTGGAGGTAATTCCCTAACCAACCGAGGCCCTAACCCACCAATAAAAGGAAATTGATAAGTCCAATGAACCCGGTCTATATATATATTAAATGGGCGGTTCTTAGGTCAAGCTTATTTGAGATGAGACCCGAACCAATACCACCCCGATACTGATATCACGATACGTATTTTCTGAACAGGCACTAGGGAGGTCTTGCCAAAACGCTTTCCAACCAACTAGTCGATACCAGGGTGTTAACCTCTGCTCTTGTTGATTGCCATTTATCCTTATCCTATCATCCTTCCGTCCATTAAGGGCATCACGAACTCCATTCTTTCTGTTCTTGAGGTGCCGGTTGCCGTTTCTGGTTCAAGGAAAGGGGAAGTGTTCAGTTGATAAAAGGGGGGTTTCACTCATCGGCGTAATTCCCTTGCATTGGTGTGTGAGAATTGGTGCCTAAGGCTAGCTTGATGCATTATGGAAGATCGGGTTGGGGCGTACCCCCGGTGGAGCATGTAGGTAGTGAACGAGGATTTCCTTCCGTTAAGCTATGACTACTGAGCAAGCTGATCAAGAGTTCTTTACGGCGCAGATGTGTGTTAGGTTTCCTAAAGGTTCTCATTGATAGTGGGGCATCTCTAGGAGGGAGGCTTATTTCTATTCTCAACAAATGGATATCCATTCTATCTAGCCGAGGGAAACAGCCTTCCTGAAGGTAGCAAGTTTCTTTCCTTCCGGCCAAGGAGAAAGAGCAAAGTTTCCACCTCATCCGACTCAGAGCTCTCAGTGACTTCCCCCATAGCAACGGGAGATTATCACCCCATAACCCTAAAGGAAAAGGAAAGAGTAGTCGTTTTAAAAATAGTAAGTAAGATGCCGGGATAAGAACTGTGTGATTTCAGCCTTAGAAAATATCTGTCAAATGGGTCAAATGTAGAATTAGATGTGTAAGCAAAGCTCTGATTCAGAAAGGAAAGGTATGTGGGTAGACATTGAGTTAGAGATTGAATGAAGGGGCACACTAGATAAAACCAAGGACAAGTAGCTAGTTGACTAACGCTTTCGAGCACGTACGCTGGCGCTCTTTGATAGAGCATTATCTACAACCCTGAAGCGAACTATTCAAAATCAATCTAGCAGTCTCTTCCAGCAATGAATTGTAGCAGGGCTTGGTCTCGAAAGGTATAGATACCACCAGAAGCTTGGAAAGAAGAAGGAATGTCGACCTACCGCGTAGTGGGCTTTTCACCTTGCTTTTCTGTCAAATTCACAGACGCTATAGCTGTGTAAAAACAGTACTCGATTTCTCACTAGAAAAAACAACTGTCTTTATTGTTGTGTGCATATTAGTCACTGATTATAGCTTTGAATAGGACAAACTACTTTAGTAACTCTTGACTATTGCTTGAAACAAGCGTTGAAGCAATGGAAAGAAGCGAACGGGTAAGCGATTGGGTTAGAATGCAGCAAGTGTCCAAAAATAAGATATGCCCGGTGAAAATTATAAACAAGGCTGAGGAAGGATTTCGTACTGCCACAATGCTCTTGATAGAAGGAAGCATGAATACCGAAGGCCTACCTAGTTGAAATAGGAACAGCTATAGCAACAGCACTCTTCCTATGCAGCATATCATTCTATTGAAGTATTACACTACATCTGGAACAAAATAATTAATAAATTATGCTTGCATGTTTGTTTCATGACATCTCCTGACAAGTACCAATTTGACCACCTTGGTCATCGGGTAATTATCATCTTATCACACAATTACTATTTTATTGAATAGGAAATCAAATGAACTGAGGAATCATATCATCTAAACTGCAAATACAAACTACAAGTAGGCAGACACCATCACAATTCAACCGCATTTATTTTATATGAGCATTTTACAATAACAGATCACTCATACGTTGAGATATCAATTAAGCTACTGGTTCTCTTATATTAGCTTGTTTTCCAGCATAGTGTAACTTGAATTCTGAGACTTATAGCCAATCATAGCGATACACTTATCCACCTAGCAATTTATTAAGGCTTTATCAAGCAAGTAATGAAAGCTATATACATTGGTTTCACAGCAGGATGAAAATGGAAAACCATGCAAGGCAAATAAAGGTACGGGGCAAGTCCAGCAAGCAACTAGAAACGAACTGAAATGAATGAAACTAACGAAGGAAACACTACATACGCTAGAGCATGCAAAATACATGGAGCCATGGAGATTGCGTCTCACCTCGATGAAGTTGGAGCAGAGCCGTCCGCCGACTCCGCGACCGATAGAATTCTGATCCAGCCGGTGTGTCTTCTCGAATGTGTAGAACCGACTTTAAAACCCGCGTCCTCGCTGAGGAGTGCCTACGTACTTTCTTCATAGAAGAAAAATCAGGGTAACGTAGTTCTTTTTTTATTATATTATTCGTATTTCGTTCCCATCGACCCACAATTAGCTTGGCTTGATTCAATTCATCCAATTTGGCTATTGTAAGATCCTCAAGTTTCAACTTAGTGGATTTTGCATTTTCCATGGTATGAACCCTCTCATTT
>NW_023367015.1:7500-37500 GCF_902167145.1 Zea mays | reverse complement strand
TAAGTTACCTTACTTACAGACTTACTGACTGGATGTGGAGTTGTGGCATCCAAGACTTGTTTCTAGCAAGCGAGTTACATAAGAAACCGAATCTCTAAGCTAAGTTCCTATGACTTTCGACTTGTTGAACCAGGTTCGTATTCATATTAATTTGGAGTTTGCTTGCTCCCCTCGAGACAGATTTTCACTACAAATAAAATAACCGGATAGAGAGATTTCCTTACTTATAGAGTAGAGCCAGACTGTGCTTCTCCATTCATTCCTTACTTTGGCTTTAACCCAACCTTATCAGATCCAAACTTAGCTTACTTGGCTGTTTTGCTCGTGAGACAGAGGGATTCTACCACCTGCGGCCTAATATAATAATAAACTTAATAATTTGACCGAGGTATTTGGATGTGGCTCGCACTAATCTTATCCGAGACAGAGGCTCAAATAAATAAACTCCTGAGACTGGCCTAAAAGAGTTAATTGGTGCTCTGCGAGACAGGGTTTTTTGGAAAGCTGGAACTCCAGTTCAACGATTCCTTCCGAGTGTAAGAAGCTAGACAGACCGGGGCATTTACCGGGGGGGTTACCTAATAGCTATGGCAAGGAAAGAAGCAAGCGTCACAAACGTATTAAAAAAGTCAATGTTCGAATTCACAGGTTAGTTCAAGCTCAGACAGAACAAAGAGCTAAGACAGCTCGTGCTTTCAAGCCTGCCGGGTACCTTCTTATATTATAGCAGTACCAGAGGTTCCTACAGATTGATTTGAATAGAACACTACACTATAGATTCTTGACAACCATTTCCATTAGATGGACAAATAGAATGTGCTTATCTCTTTCCTCTCAATTGTTTTCAGTAATTCGATATTGACATTTTGTGATTAGATCAAAAAGATTACTGCCACTCAGATCATTTCCAACTTCCTGCTCAATCAACCTCCTTAGTTGAAAACAATTCCTACTAAACTGGGATCAAGGAGAACCCCCTTTCCCAAAGGGGAACCACCATGAGCTAAACTAGGATAGGAAATCCAGAAATGCAAGAAAAGAGAGGAATGCTATATAATCCATTTTACCGCTCATCCTCTTTCAAAGCTAAGTTCCTATGTGAATGAAAAACAAAATGAAAATGAATCAACCTTACCCTTCCCTTAATGTTTGTAACGTAGGCATGTGTTAAGCTAATGGATTTCTGTTCAGTACTTGCTTACTACCTTTCTAGTTGACAGGGACAGGCGAGTTGAAATAAGAGAAGAATGAAGGCCTTCATAAGGAGTTATAGATAACCCAGTCGTGGAAGTTAATGAGTTAAGCCAAGGTAGGTAAGTAAAGATTGGAGTGATGGGAAAGACTATCTGTTTCCTGTAGATGAGCTAGGCAAAGAACGTTCTCAAGGAATATCTCTATCGTATTCATAGCTCGTCTCGTATTGATGGATAAAGATGCGAAACCTTTGCTGAGGAATAAGAGTGCTCTTGGGATCCAGCTGCTTTCAAATCTCTATACTTTACTTTACTACAACTAGATTTCACAAAGCCGTATAGGCATCCGTTGTTGGGAATTCCGTTATAGGGCTTGGTAACTACGGTCATATACGCTATGGATATTATAAAAGGGCTGTTCTTAGGTGAAGCTGGGCCCTGAGCCAATACCAGCCCGATACTGGTATCTCGATACGCATTTCTTGAAACTGGCACTGCACCTGCGCCCACGCCCTCGGACGAGTTATATTCCTTTTTAGCTATATCCCCCCAGTCTCTACTTCTTCTATATCTGATGATACCTTAGCCGGGGGACGACTACGAGGAAGAAAACGAATGAAGGCCTATTTCCTTTTCCCGGTGGTGGCTACCTCGACTCCAATAACAAAGAAGAACTGTAACCCGTACAGCCAATCTAGACTAGACGAAGAAGTTTCGATAGCCACACCAATAGACTGAATTAGTCCTTCTACCTGTCCGAAGCGCCTCTATCATTTGGCCGAGAAAGGCGTCGGCATAATAAGATAGGATAGAAGATAGAAGCCAGCTATGTGCCATTGTAAAAATGGTTTGCTATCACCTTGACCTAAAGAAAAAAGTTTTCTTCTATGGCTCCACTCGCTACTTTTTTTCCGCTCGTTCCCTATCTATGGTCGAGCACTTCGTTCATGAGTTGCTATCACTTTAGCTGTAATAACTAGAACTTCTGCTATCTTCTCAAGCAAGTTCAAATTGCTTTCCTTAGGACGAGCTTTTAAGGCAAAGTAGAAAGAGCTTATTTATTCGTCGATAAAAAGCCTTTACTTAAAACTAAAAAGGAATAGAACCGAAAGCTCTTTTCCAATATAAATGTCAACAAGCACCTGACAGACGCTCATCTACTTCCATTTCCTATTTTTTATCAATATCCTTCCCTTCCCTTCCCTTATAGTTATAGTTATAGATAGTATTCTTTCCTTCGCTTTTCTTCCTCTGGGCATCAAAGGAGGGCGTAGACCAATATTTCATTAAATAAAAAAGCTCTTCATCGCTGGAAACGGACTCGCTTCGCTAGCTCTAGGTGAATTTGCAAAACGGGGAAGAAGGGTATTTTATTTCGAAAGTCAACCGTTCCCGTAACCAGAACCGAACAAGGAAGCTGGGCGTAGACCCGTTACTTCTTACTTTACTACGGTGGAGGGGATGCCATTATTCCAATGCGTATTGACTACGTCGTAGGAACAGCGATAGCGATTGCGTGGGAACACCTTTCGCTCGAGGAGAGGAATGCGGACAACCGGCGAATAGTTTTCAGATGAAGGTACAGATCCGGATTCACGGATCAAAAAAGCAAGGAGCTCCTCATTAGAGGACAGACCCAGCGCTCGAGGATACGGATTCGATTGACCCTCTCCATTTGCTAGCGCTTGATACGAACCCTAGAGAATGTGCTATTCCCTTTTCGCTAGCTCACATGCATGTCCTATTCCTCATTCGCTACGGATATCCTTCAGCTTCCTGCTTCCGCTTCTTCTATATCTGATTCAACCTTAGCCGAGGAGGGTTCATTTTAGTTTCATATATATGGGAAATCCTTACTTCACATTTTTACCTTGGCTTGGGAAGTCACCACAGGATTTGATAAAACTCATCTTCATATATATGTATATGTAAAAGTAGTGCTTTCAATAACAAAACCTTTGCTTTGAACTGCTTTTCCAAGGATCTACACTGGGCTAACTTGAATCTGTTTACTTCACTTCTATTTGAAACTACTCCTCCCGTCGAGAGTTTCTTTCTATATGATAATTTGAGATTGCTCTACCGGACCTGAGTAGTAAGTGTTGACTCATGCGAGTCACTCCTTCTCAGCTTTGACTTCTTGGCTGGCTTGATGCTCAGTCTGGCCAAGGGGATGACCCCCTTTTCTCTACTTTACTTTGTTTAGCTTTGCGAATGATACTTTTTCTTTTAAATAAAGCTTTTTCAAAATTCTATTGCAGCACTTTTGCTAGAAAAAAAGCACGCACAAAAAGCACATTTCTTCCTAGTACTTTTATTTTTCACCCACCCATAGGAAAGATACGTAGCTCGGTCAGGGCATATCCTAAAGCCATTGCCTCCAGCCAGTAGTAGTGGTAGGTAAGCATCTTAAGTTAGGGGTGAAATTGCTTTTCTGACAAGGAAAGGGATTGTAGGCAAGCCTGTATAATTTCCTCTTACCTCTTCTCTGCATTTCCATCTTTCAACATATTCCCAAGCCTGGTGCTCGCTCGGTAATTTCTTGTTTCACTGCTGCCTCTAACTTATTTGGTTTAAAGCCTTCATTGTACGACTGAGGATTGGGTAGATGCTGATTCCGCGGCTCAGATTCAAATAGAACAGAACTGACCACTTTCGTCTGAATCATAATTTCTCGAAAGAACTCTTTCGATAATGTGTTTTTATTCCACTCAATTAGATATAGAGATGCTAGACTGGACTGTCTGCTTTCTTAGTGGACACGAGACCCTGCTCCTTCTTCTTTCTCATTTGCCTCTTTCTTGATCGTTTAGTTCTTGGCTTTCATCCCCAGTGAGTAACTACGGCACGAAAGAGTAACGTATAACGTGACGATCCTAAAAGAGAACCAAAAGCTAGGCAGAAGAAGAATTCCATTCAAGCGAAGAACAGAGTGAAAACAATCCGCGAACCGATGATCATTTTTCCACTGACTGCTATAAGATATAACTGAATATTTGGGTCTTTAAATGGCTTTTTCTTCTTCTTCCGTGATTCGGTATCAGAGCAACGAACTTCTAGGACTGATCTAGGTTGGAAGTTCGCTGGGGTTGCCTAGCGATATCACTTAGCTCAATCTAAAGATATCTGAGCTTGTACCGCATGGTTGGAGGCAAGAAAAGCAGAAGCACCAATGACCTAGCCACCGATCAGTATATTAGAAGGTTTTATAAGCAGCTCTTTCTTAGCTTATATAACTGCACCGTATCCAACGTACGCTCATATAGGCTCAACTAGTAATACCAATGTAGGAACTCCGATTGGTTTCTCACAGGTCGGATCCAATAATATAATAAATAGACTTTATGGTAAGGAGAACGAAGCTAGCAAAGCCAGGCAGAGAGAGTTCTTCTTGATAGGAATATCGGGAGAAGGGCTTATTGATAGGAATAGAGAAGCATAGGAGGAAAACAGGGCGGATGACTCTATGACTTGTAAAAAATAGGGCTTGTAAGGAGTCTAATAAAACTAGAATCGTTACGTTACTTGGTATTACTAGTCTAGTAAAGTAGATATGTTTTTTCTCGCCCATTTTTCTGCCGTCTCATATGTATGAGTAGCAGTATTGGCATTGAAAGAACGTGGGTACAGGAAATAGGGCGGTGGGGGCTAGGCTAGGTCATGTGTCTATTGGGATAGGTAAGAGTTTATGGAGGTCTCACTCTTCTATGATATGGGTCTTTTGTACTACTCCTCTCTTCTTGTCGTACTCGTCTTTGCAGTGAAATAAATGGTTTTGGGTATGGAGAACTATGAGATAGATCACTTTCTTACAACTTGATTTATTCAAAGCAAACTAGATACCATATCTACAGGTCCGTTGGAGAACTCTAAGTAGTAGTTGAAGCAAGGCATTAGGAAGATAGGTCCCACGTAGGGAGGGGAGTTTCTAATTGGACGTGCATTCATTCCCTGGGGAGGGAGTACCGCTTTAAGTGCCGGATTTGTACACATAGTATAGTAAAGACATGAGGGTATTCAATTTTTGAATATAACATGAAAGAAACCTCTCTCCTCTAGCTGGAGAAAGAAGGCTGGTTCTCGGTAGTCGAGGAGAGGTGGAATCTTTCTTAGAACGGAATGTTAAGACACGACCCAACATGTTTCCAGGCAGGTAACGTATAGAAGACTGAAAGTTGAAGTTCCGGTGGGTCTCGTCAATCCTTCCTTATTGCGCCTGCCCCTAATTGGAGCTCTTCTTATCTATTTCTATACCGAGAATAGCTTTATTGACGGGCTGAACGAACCCCTCACTTGGCTAACTCAACAATCATATGTCTGAGAGTCTGGTCTAACTAAGCGGATTGGAGGCGGGCATTTTCATTTCAACGTAGCAGTAGGGAAAGTGATTTCGGGGGGTTAGTACACATGGGCAGTTGGGGCAGTTACAGGTAGTTAAGTTCGGTCTTATTCTTATGGGCAAGTGGTCCTAGAATCTCTCTTTCCTTCTCTAAAGTATAGCTTTACGAAACTAGAATATGAGTAAATATAGAAATAGAATAATAAATAAGAATATCATATAGCCGTGTATTAGTAAGGATAGGTTTTGGTGAGTAGTAGTTCTTGGCATTAGTAAGCTAGCTTCACTAGACTATCTATGACAGGAAATTAGGTAAATGCACAATATCTTTTCAATGAAGTGAATGAAGAAAGATTCATAGGAAATGAACAATAGAAAGAGTACTATTCTTCAGTTACTCTTTTTTCTTGTCTTAGAATAGAGAATGTGTCAATGGATTAGCTGACTTTACTATGTTCCTGTCTTCAAGTATAAGTGAGTTGGTGTCAACGAATAGTTGCTTATTGCACTACTCAGTGAATGAGATATAGCATATATAATGGATTTTTCTTTTCCTTTTACTATACTAACATTCTTCCTTTATTCTACTTACTTCTTTCTCGTCTGTGTCAATGAGAAGTAAGAGTATTCTCGTACTACGAAGAATAGGCAAATCTTTGATTTGGAAGAGTTTTTTACTCATATCTTTGGGACCTTTAAGAGGAAATGAGTGACTTTCTGCCGGAGAATAGTAGTCATCTGTACTCGTCTTTTGTCCTTCCATACTTACTAAGCAAACTAGGTCACACCTGGACAACTAGGGAACATAAGCGGGTGATCTAATGATTCAGTGGGGAAAGCTGTTCATAAGGACCGGTGAGATGGTACTCCCCTGTGGTATCCCAAGAACCGTATTCCCATGGGCATTTCCTCCAAAATAGGCTGTTTTGAGAAAGTAATCTATTAGCTGCACAAGTCCAGAGTTGTGTGTACCCCTAGTGAAAGAGTGGAGGAGTTCAGACGCATATCGATACCAAAGTGAGAAGCCTCTTAATGATGGAGAACCTGCCTCTGCCAAATGCCCAATACAAGCAAGCAGGGGGAGCGGATTCCCAGAGAGAATTCCCGTGTTACTCTGATATTAGAAATAGAGGAAACTAGCACTTTAGAAAGAATGCAGAAAAATGATGGAACTAGAACGAAGCTCTACAAAGTTCACAACTCACCATTGCAACCGTAGGAATCTCTCCGAGGGTAGTAGGTCGGGGGAGCACCTTCCCTTTGCCTTATGGGACCCTCGATCATACTCTTTTCTGATAGCCGGAAAGGAATGACCTAACTTACCACTGAGTAGGCGCCCTTTTTCTTTTCCTTCTAAACTAGCTGCTCTCGCTCTACCAGTTCGTACTGAACTTTCACTTTAATTTATAGGCGATTTGCATTATCCGTTGGATAAAAATAAATATCATAATCAAGTAGATAATGCGATGACTGCCTATCTCTTTCGAGAAGGAGTCCTTTTTCCGATACTTACTATTGGGGTAGGCTAAGGTTACATAGATTGTCTCCTATCTCTCCCCTGTCCTCTCGAGCTAATGACTAAACCGACCCACGACGAGAGGATCAACCACTGCCATAGAAAGAGCAGCGACTAACTAAAACCAAGGAATCCATCATCTGGCATATTGGCAATGGGCGAACTGTCCGAGTGTGGCGTGATCCGTGGATTCCCAGAGCCAGCACTCTAACCAACTGAGCGATTTCCCCAACTTTCAATTGCTAAAAACAGCAGTTCTTTCATTTCGGTATATTTATATATAGCTTTCGCCCTTTAGTTCAAACAAACTTCATCTCCTGCCCTGCCCTGCGTCGGCTCCTCAAAATGGCCTAAAGTACCTCGCCGATAAGCGAGTTCAACCACATCGTGAACCAATTGAAGTCGGTCGAGTACCCATTGGGCGATGAGTAGAAGGCACACTGCTTTTTTTTCCCTCTATGCCGGATAGTTGGTCCACAACCTTACTTATATGTTTATGTGGCAACGCCAAATTCTCTACTATACTATACTATACTAAGATGTTTCAGTTCGCTAGGTTGTCTCTTGCCTGCCCGTGCTACAATTCCTTACTCAAAAGGACTAGAGTGCTAAGCTGCCTTCCCGGCACCACCACTATAATGAATGGCTCAAACAAATAGGAGATGAGAGAGCCCTTTTGATCCTTTCTATTCTATAATATAAAGAGAAGCTTGTTCATCTATCTAGAGAATGAAAAGGAACTAATGCCACTGATAAGAAATACATAGACCGTACGCCCACTTACCACTCTACCACTTCAATTCCATGACGGACTTCTCCGATACCTAGCTTGAGAGAGATCACAGGCATGTGGTGAACCATACCGAGAGAAAGAGCACTGAAATGAACCATATCGAGCACAGGTCTCACTCTACAAGTAAAGTTCGATGAGCTCTTAGCGGAGTTGTGCCTACTATCTACTAAGTGTGTGCTAGGGAAAGAAAGCAAGCAGAGCAGTTCTCACTCTGTCCGGTGACCAAGAAAGAAAGCTTCAAGAATACCGTAAACAGATCAGAGAAACCTCATACCGAATCGCCACGTGAAAGCGGGGTTAAGGTAAGGCAGGAAAGACTGACGCCGAAAGATATGTTTTGAAGAGAGCTCCATCGGGTTGAAGCCGAATTGCAGAGAATCAAGATCTTCTACCTTTGTTTGTTCCATCAATGCCCTTCGGACTGGCCTAAGAGTTGGGTCCCTGTCTGTAATTATGTGGCTAGGTAACCCATTTATGGCTTGTGGTCTTTCTGCTTATGACGTAGCACTATTCCATCTTGTAAATAACGCCTTCTTTAAGGCGCTACTATTTCTAGCGGCATAGGTGCTTTATCACAATACGAAACATGTACATACGATTCCTATTTAGAGATATTCCTACGACGTAGTAAAGAAATTAATAACAAATACGAATACGAATTACGCCTACGAGCCAAGGACGATATATGTATATGACTACGCCAATACTTGACTTGTTTCAATCAATTCTCCAGGGCCCCTAGAGAATTGATTGAAATCGTACGTCTATCGCTATCCAGTGCCTTTTCATCGAGGAAGTACATCCGATGCTTGGCTCCGACAGCTGAGGCCACCCTTCCCTCTTCTAACTGGTATGTATGTGTATTGGACAATCCTTTCATCTTGTTAGCACTTACTTTTCCGTGCTACCCATCCATTCATTAACGTGAATATAAGAATAGGGCCCCGGATATCTTTGCCTCGAAGCCGGTGGAAGGTGAAAAGCACAAAACTAAGCCTTATCCATCCGCTGGTCTAAAGAAGACCTTTTCGGCCGATAGAGAGCTTATTAATAAAAACATTATGCAGGGGCTGAGAATGCGTTGACAGCTGAAGCAACAAAAGAACTTTTCCATAGATAGGCGTACGTACTATGGATGAATTACCACCTCCTTGGAGGAGTGAATGCAAGGACCACTAAAAAACGGATACTTTACCGAAAAGCCTTTGCTTCTTCTTTCGATTGGATAGAAGCTCATACTCCACTTCAACAACTGGTTTGGTGCTGATGTGTCCAAATCCCATGCTCCTACGCCGGGTTGATTGATGTGTCAAAGACTAATGCTCCTTCGAAGGTTTTGATAGGTAAAGCTGTGGCCCAAGAACCCACTACATCTAAGCCCAAGTCCAAACAAAACTAGACCCAAGAATGCTGGAATGAGAATCCTTACCCGTGCCGTGACGACCATGCATACTTTTCTGACCTATGTATGCCTTTCCTCGCCTACTTCGTTCTTGCTTTCCAAAGAAACTTATTTTATACTTGCTGTGGCTAATACCCCATAAATTCATTCTGAGCAGAGCTTTCTAGCAGATTGATTGAGCTATGTAAGAGTAAGTACGTGATGAGAATCTTGTCATCAAAGTGAAAGCACATCTTTGAGAGTTTCATATATTCCAATATGAAGTGAAAGGGAGTCAGAGGTTAGCAAATCCTTATCAAGGTGTCTTCTTTTGACTAGCCCCATTCCAGGAGAGTAGGTCTTGCTCGCTATCTTGAAAGCAGTCCTATACAACCGTACTCAGAATTCCACTTGGCATACCAGTTTCATATAAGGACCAGACTCTCCTATCTAAAGTGGAAATTGAGAAAGAAGTGTTGTTTCTTTCAAACGTTGCTTCATTGACTTCTGTCGACAACCTATTGCTTTTGGAAGAGAATATTGGAAGCGTAAGAATAGAATATAGAGCTTTGAGTTTAGGAATGCTGCAAGAAAAGAAGAAAATCAAGTATACGTTTGCTTGTTGGCTTGAGCACTCGTTTCAGAAGAACCTTCTTTTGGGATAACTCTTTCAGGCAATATCTCGCTGTAGCAGTAATAGCCCAATGGCTTCTAGTTGTTTTTTTTACCCTTCCGGGCTCTTTTCCCCCGGCGGCTAGTTTCAGCATAAAAGGAAGAAGTCGGGTCCGCGCGGTTCGCCTTTTCGAATGCAGCAGTGTTTTTGGCTTTGGCAATACCAGCTAGCTAGCTACTTACTTGTGTGGGAGTCCTATAAAGAAAAGCCTGAGTTATAGACTGACTAAAGAAATCCACCTAAGCCGTAAGTTTTTGTTACAGCTGGCACACCTGCTTGCAAACTAGAAAATCTGATTCTAGTAGAAAGTGGACTAAGTCTTAAGAGAGATAAGCCGGTCTTTATACACTGGCCCTACTTCGAATTCAGTCAGTGGCCAGATGCATTGTAAGCAATTCCAGTCCCAGCTGCTGAGGTGGCGTAGTCAGCCCTACCTATACCTAAGTATTGAACAAAACCAACCATTTATATTATCCTGCATATTAATTAATACTTTCGTTAGAAAATAGAAAAACCAACGGAAAATCAAGTCTCATGTTGCTCCTCAGAAAACGCGTATAGTATATAGTATATAGTATATAGTATATAGTATATAGTATATAGTATAGTAGTAGTAGTATCATTGGCCAAAGTAAAGTCGATGGGACAAACGCTGTTCGTTAGAACTAGCATTTTGTTTTGTCATGGAATCAAGTCTATTTGTTCGAATGTTCTTTTTTTCGTTTCGTTGGAAAAACCTACGCCCACATATTGATCTTTAAGTCTCCTTTCTCTTTTGGGAGCAGAGCTGAAAAAGATGGACAGTAACGATCGCGTAATATCAATTTATCGGCCTCGTCATCGAAAGCGGCTTCCAATTGCTCGGAAATTCTCAGCTATATGGGGGACTTTGATGGTGAGCAAAAAGAATTGATCAAGAAATTGGTAAACTTTCGCATGATCGATGGTAAAAGAACGAGAGTTCGTGCTATTGTTTATAAAACTTTTCACCGCCTAGCTCGAACTGAACGCGATGTAATCAAACTTATGGTTGACGCCGTAGATAATATAAAGCCAATATGCGAAGTGGTCAAAGTAGGAGTCGCAGGTACTATTTATGATGTTCCTGGGATTGTAGCCAGGGATCGTCAACAAACCTTAGCTATTCGTTGGATCCTTGGAGCAGCTTTCAAACGACGTATAAGCTACAGGATAAGCTTAGAGAAATGTTCATTTGCTGAGATACTGGATGCTTACCGAAAGAGGGGAATTTCACGTAAGAGAAGGGAGAATCTTCATGGACTGGCTTCCACCAATCGGAGTTTCGCGCATTTCAGATGGTGGTAAAGTGATACCACATAAGGAGCTCTTCCTCATTCAGTCATACTCAACAAAAGTCAGAAATGTTTGACCCTGATCCTTTTTTCATCTTCATATAGAAAGAAAATCGGCCTTCCTCATACTCCCCCCTTCATTCATGGAGTTGGAGGAATCCACAAGAGGCCTGCCCGTTCATAATTGCATAAAAGAACCA
Source organism: Zea mays (assembly GCF_902167145.1). NCBI lineage: Eukaryota > Viridiplantae > Streptophyta > Magnoliopsida > Poales > Poaceae > Zea > Zea mays. The sequence continues at coordinate 26,092 of NW_023367015.1, read as the reverse complement.
TTCTTTTTATGAAAACAAACAAGCAAGGGATTGAGCAACTAGCGCTAGGCGCATCCTCTTGCTGGGATGGTTTGAGACAAAGATTTTACTTTGACTTATACTTTGACTTATACTTAGGATTAGGATCAGCTTGCGAATTTGCAGCACCGTATCTATATCTATATCTATATCTATATCTATATCTATATCTATAGTAGAATCAAGGGCAAAGAAAGGCAAGTCTCATTAGCCTTCGTCGATGGGACAAACGCTGTTCGTTAGAACTAGCATTTTGTTTTTTCTCGGTAAGAAGGCTGCGTGTTCAACAATGGGTTCGGCAACTACCATCTGTAGTGACAAGACCGGTACACTCACTTGAAATCCGGTAGTAACATTGTGTTCTTTCACCTCTTATGAGTCTCGGAGCAAACAACAAAGCATCAGATGAGAAAAGGATCTTCTCAACCTCTTACGATTTCAATTGACCAATGCCATAGTATAGTAAAGATCCGCAGTACAGGTGTAACAGCAATCAAGCTACTAAGGATAAGGATAAGGATAAGGATAAGGAAGAAGTGCTCTTTATTTACAATATGGGCTTTCGTAAGCATAAATATCAAAAGAGAGGATACCACACCAGATACGGTGCAACATACTTGAGTGGAAAGAGGAGAGTTTTTCCTCCGAGGGCGAGTTCGATCAGGCAGACATCGCAATGGATGGTTCCAATAGGAATAGTAGTCCAGTGATTGTCAGTGCATATTCATTAGTATACGATACTTAATACTGTTGCATAGTCTAGGTTACCGAATAGGAATAGCATAGCAAAGAATCCTACGCTAAGGAATGTGTCACCTACTAGGTTCACAGTAAGGGCCGCCCTTAATAGCAGACTTGTTAGCTTGGAGTCGTGTATATCATAAGTTGATTAGTAGGTATGAGCTTACCCCGATACCTTCTCAACCTAGGAACATAATTAGGTAGTTGTCCCCAGCTACGAGCACAAGCATAAAGAATGTTAACATAGAGAGGTCTGAGAAGAATCGTTGGTTGTGTGTATCTCCTGCCATATCATATAGCTTAACGAGAAGATGTGTACTAGTGCTTATACAGTTACTACAGCGAGGTCTTCGATGAGCGGTTAGGCTATCGAATAGGAATCCTCAGTCAACTGTGCCATTCTGAATCGATTCAGCTACCAAGTCGAATTGATACAGGTGATCCTGATAGACCCACTTCATAGAATGCTACGTAAGATAGGAGAGCTGTTGTACACATAGCTACACAAGTAATAATATGTGCACCAGTTTTTCTTACCTTACGTCCAAGGAGTCCTGCACCCATTGCACCTAGCATAGGGAGAGTCAGAATAGACCCTAGGGCCCGAAGGACGATACATGTTAGCTTAGTTAAATTTCTCCTTGTAGACGGTAATATGCTACAAGAATACCTATACCTATAGCTTATTCTGCACCTGCAATAGCGATGATGTAGATACTAGATGTTTGTCCTACGATATCATCGAATGAGAATGAGCTTACAATCACTAGTACTGTCACAGCTAGCAGCATGATTTCAATTGAGATCAGCATGAGGATGATCTATCTACTTTCGGTTGAGGACGAATCCTAGGATACCGAGAAGAAAGAGTACGATAGAGAGTGTCATGTTAATGTTTGATTACCAGAGCAATGACCACAGGAAGGAAACCGAGTCAACACATTGCGTAGGGATAGCAATACCCAAATACTCTAACTCTAGGTAGTCTATGTCTGTATAGGTATGGGGAGGGAGATACCTGAGAGGATACATATAGGGCTAACTATATACAACCCTCACCTCGGGCCATCAGAGAGATCGTATGTATCACCAGCATCAGGATATGTATTTCGGAATTACGCGCTGGTGCAGATTTGTACGTTCAGGTTATCCATGACTTCATTAGTGTCACGGATTCGCCCGAACTTTTGTCGCATAGTGCTCTGCCGATCCATAAGCTGCACCAGCATTAGATAGACTAGAGAAGTGTTGTGCGACTTGCTTCTTTACATCCACTACATAGATAGACTTAGCATCAGCAGCTATACCATGAGTATGAGCAGATCGTCGATAATCCTTGGCATCAAAGGTAGCACCTCACAAAGTGGCCAACAAGTCTACCGGACCATAGACGAGTAGGTTAGGATCAAGATCTCGGGCTTCCATTAGACTAGGAGCTACTTCGATCTTCATACCGCGCGCATGTAGAGGAGTTTTGGCATCGCATCGAGATGCTTCTTATCTTAAGAGTACTTCGCTATTGCCGCTCTATGAAAGCAGGTATTGGATCTCTATTCCGAACGAGGAAAGAAGACTGAACTGGGGTAGTTTATTCTGATCCAACAACTGGCTATTAACATTGGTTGATGCTTCATTCATACAAATCTCCTTACGGAGGATAGTCAAGAGAGTGAGTGGTTTCCCCTTAAGATAGAATAGCAGGCCACATGGTATAATCCCTTCCCTTATAGGACAAGGGATTAGAAGGTTGACAAATGAAGCCAAACGTAGTGATACTCTAGCACGGAGAACCAAGAAGGGTGCTTCTGCTACAACCAAAACCCTCTATCTCATGCCTACTTGATCTCATAACACTTATAGTAAGAATGAATCCCCTGATTATAGATTAAAAGGGATATTGGCGTGTAATACTTTGATTTCTTATATTTAACAAGAATCCTTGATTTATTTAATAAATCGCTCTTGCTTGCGCAAGGGATATGCTGATTCTTAGCATAGCTTTTTTACCGAATACAAGGATTCCTTGGCACCTGATACTGCTGAAGAGAATGATTTAGTGGAGGAGACTGGAGGTACTACGAAGAGTGTGAGGAGGGACCTAAGCACATTCGTGATTCTTAGTCTCTTGAGATCCGTGAGCGAGACCGAAGCTGGAGAAGGAAAGGAGGCAGCAAGACCTATTTCTCCGATAGATGATCTATAGCTTCATAGAGAGAGAGAAAGGAAGCTCTCCTTCACTACGTTCCACCAGCTTAAGTAAGACATCGATACCCAGCATACCATTATGACTAGTTAGGGCGATCCCGCGCGGGAAGGCTATATCTGACCTTTGACTTTGCTGTTTCCACCTCTGCTTGCTCTGATGCGGGCAAGTAGGAAGAAAGCATATCAAGGGCTTTCCAAGATGCTTTACAATACATTACAACATGTGATAAAGATAAAGATAAAGTAGTGAAAAACTTTTCACTCTAGAAGTAAGAAATATATCTTCAGAAAGGCAAACGGGATTTATTCCGTAGCGTGCATCCCCATAAGGGCTGATTCGCTTTCCAGACTAGAGACCCTGTGCCCTTTCTTCGAGCTTTCACTCATAGATTCGCACTGCTTTTGTTGAAAAAAAAACGGCCAAAGCATAGTGATCCACCGCTTATTCGAGTTAGTACAGGAAAAAGAGCCAGATAAAATTACTATTTTTCGTAAACATGGTTTTTCTATTTAGTCGGTTCGAGCACGCTCATTAAACTAAAGAGTTCATTTCCCTATTTCCTCATTCAATCACCAAAACGAAAGTAGTACTTTTCTTTTGGAAGAAAAAGTTTTGAAAGACACTTTCTTCTTTACAACGATAGCTCGCCTTACTGCTCTTAAATCCCTACTAGCCATCTCTTCCCTCCCTCGCCCAGGCAGGGCTGGTGACATCTAAGGAGGATGGAGCACCTTCCATTGAAGAATAGGCATGGAAGGAATGCCCTATTTATCTCTTTGATAGAAGAAGCAGCTTACTTTCCACACCTTGCCTACTTGACAACGCTTTTATATGGAGTGGCTTCAACCCATCACGCATGAAAGTGCCAAAGGATTTTCTTTACGACAACTCAGAGTCGAATTGGTCCTTTGCAAGTGGACGCCAGCCGTAGAGCCCTAGTTCTAGCCTACTATGTAGAGTAGAGTAGACTCTTACTTGAAAAAAGATAAGTTAAGAAATCAATTCTTATTCGCTTTTCACTTTCACTACTGGTCAAAGCTCGTCCTTAGAGACTACTGCCTTACTTTCAAGAACTCACTAGGGCTAGCTTATTAGGGATAGGTTATTCAGCTTGCTGACAAGGTTAGTGCTTACCAGGCTATATTCTATCAATAAAATTGCTTAGGGATAAAAGAGATTGTCTTATCCTACTTAGGTATTAGGGTTTAGATGACCTCCTCATCCTCTTGAGTATGATGCAATTACATCGGCCCTCATGTATTATTGCATCAATACCCCATCATAGGCAAGTTTACACACTGGGACAACATAGGGTGGGCCCCACCAGAGAGTAGCCAACAGAACCAAGAACAAGATCTAGCAGATGGTGGGAGATTCTCGCTCGTGATGAAACTATCATCTCCTACGAGAATATGCACTACATCGGCATCAATCAACCTGGCTTCGCGTTCTATTCTTACGATAGGGGGGCTCAATCTCGTCAGTCTCCTGGATTCCAGTCATGTCTCTACCATCGGTTTCTCCCTTTTCTCCGGCTGGCGTAATAAGGAGGGAGTCAGAGACTACCAACTCGACAATGTTGGCTCGATCATGTTTATATTGGCAGGAGGAAGTACAGCATGCTTCTTAAGCTTATTTTCCAAGGCGCGGCTGAGAGTTATGCCGAACGGAGTGAAAGTCCTGAGTGTCTTTGGTTTTCCGTCAGACAAGATATTCACTTCACTGTTCTTGCTTGTTCCCCCCAGGGCTATCTTCTTTCCTTTTGGATCTGCCTCTTTGACCTGTGATCCATGAGTCCCATCCCATTGTAGATAGCATCTTCAATACGAGTGGCTGCTTCAATCAAAGAGCGTGGTCATCGCTTGGAAATAGAAATAGTCATGGTATTGCCTACTCATGTTATTCATCATTATCCGAACTTGTTCCTTTTCTGGGGAGAGATCAATCACTTGGGCTGCTTTGGCCTTCCAACGGGCCAGGAAATTGGTCACAATCATAAAAGACCTGAACCGGAGGTGCTTGAGGTGCAGTAGAAGGAACAGACTTTGATTGATGAGAGATTTTGGATAAGAGTTCATAAAAGGCGCTAGCCTGTTTCATGGTCAGGAAGGGAAAGGAAAGAGCTGGGTTTCTAACAAAAAAGGAAACGTTTCCGTAGGAAAAATCTATCACATGGAAACTCGAGTAAATAGAAGTTTTTTTCAATCCTTGGTTGCAATGGTTCAATCGAGAGAAGAGCAAGTCAATTTCATAAATTGGAACAACCACATCAGCTTCATTCTTTTCGCATAGGGGTAGTTTTGTCAACTCGCCTGAAGACCACTGGAATCGTAACCAATACCCCTGGCCACACAATTCAAACCTACCAAACTCTAGTACTTACATCCCTAACCATTATCCACCTTCTCTCATTCTCTCTCTGCGAATGAGCTAATGCTTTTTTTTTCGATCCCTGCCACACCCGGCATCGTGTTACCATTTGATGACTTCTTAGGGGGACAGTTTAAGTAAGAGTAGGGATAGTTGAAAGAGTAGTTAGATGAGTCCTGACTCCTGCGTATTTGTACGAGATACCTTAGAGCTTCAAAGTGACAAAGTCCGGTGTGAGGTTAATTGAACATATTGAAATATGGGTCCCCACACAAATAAAGTAAGAAACCAGATTTTCCTTAAGGAATTGGCTCTGAGGCCCGGCAACTCGAACTTTCCTAAGCAGGAAGGAAGGAAAGATAAAATCAAGATCTTTCTTTATTATTGCATCCCTCTATCCCTTACGATCTGATCTATGTTCTGTACCAGTGTGAATACATACTCTTTAGGCTGGTTTCTTTACCGATTCAGTGTCCCTGCTTGACTTGCTTGGATTGCGTACAAAGCTTCCCCATATTTCTTATAGGGATGATGACCACTGACATTTGACATTGTCTTCATTCGTTTACTGCTGGCCTGAATATTCCATAATTGGATGGATGCCCGAGCATATGCTCTTGTAGGTGCCGTAGCCCATTCTCTCCAAAGAAAGGAAGCAGGAAGCGATCCATACGTTTTGTCTGGTTGGAAGAAGAAAGAAGCAGCGAAATTACGGTGCCTAAAGAATGGGGGTTGAAGTGAGGACATGACAGAGTGTGCGGAAAGCAGGCTTGACCTAACTAAAGTTACGGCGGAGCACTGGGCTGTAGATTTTCAAGTGGGAATAGGAATAAGCGCCTCAGAGTGTTAATTTTCCGATGAGTAGGGAGACTTACTCACTCTTGAAAAAGCTTGAATCATCCGAGAATCCTAGTTTATTTTTTTTTTATGGAACACCCGCTTGCTAACTGACTTTTGTCAAGCCCGTCTCCACGAGATCTATTTTCATCCGAGGGAGGGGCAACGTCCCAAAGCTGGACTTCCCGCTGGAAGCTCCCTATTCTGAGTGGTTGATAAGCCTGCTCATACGAGAAGAGCCCTAGTTTTTTCGGAACCACACAATTGAGAGTGGCCCGATGCACCGGAGCCGTGTGACCAGCCACGAACAATCGATGCGTCTGCCAAACTACTTCAAAAAGGAAAACACGAGCTAAACCAGTAAGTAGTTGCTTTGCTTTGGACTGTGATTTCGTAAGCGAATTGCTTTAACACTCCTCTTTCAATCAGCAGACCAAAAAATAAAACTCGTTATTCCACGCACGTTATTAGTAGTTAGTATTAGTAAAGGAAAGACAAAAAAATAGCAATCGAGTAGTTCAAACGAGTATAGATTTCTACAGGTAGACATCAGGTTAGGTTAGTAGAACAGATAGACAACGAACAAGTAAGGGGGCAATGCTTACTCCCACTTAAACTTCTCCAACAATGCCGAGGGGTTGATACCTTCTACCCTTTCAATTCTATTACCAATAGACAGCCCTTACGTTTATTTTGCGCGGATTGGGGAAACACCTACCTTAAGCTACGCAATTTCACTCTTTAGGGTAGGGATTCTGGAGACGAAGCATAATCTAGAGACGAAGCAGACACCACAAAACCATCTTCAGGTTCGAACCCAACTACGGAAAGTAGAAATCTCCATTCCTACACTAATTCGGCTCTTTTCTTGTCTCCGGACCTGTGAAAAACCACACTCGTACCAACACCCACGGAGAACGTTGCACCTCTTAAGATATTACCCAAAACCAGGCATATTCTCATATGCTTCACAACAACTAACGTTTATAACCAACAACAACTACTACCAACGAGAAACGTTACCTTACAACGTTTATAAACTAGGAATCAAAACACAATTCCATAATAATACAACTACCTACGGCAGCTTCGTTTTGCACACAGAGGAGGATGATCGTTATTTAAGATTATATGTGAATTGCTAATATTAAATAGGATTCCATTCTCTTAAAGTTCTCTTTGTCTTCGAGCTTTTATTCCTCAATCCACTTATTCGTTCCCTTCTTTCATATACCTCCCCACCAATAAATAGAGACAAATGGGAATAACCGAACCACGTCTACAAAATGCCAGTACCATGCAGCTGCTTCAAAGCCAACGTGATGCTTCTTGGTCAGATGACCAAGATATTGGCGAATACCACATACGATCAAGAAAAGAGTACCTATAATCACATGAAAACCATGAAAGCCAGTTGCTAAGAAAAAGGTAGAACCATAAATACTATCCGAAATAGTGGAGGGTGCTTGGTAATATTCCATTCCTTGAAAGCCAGTGGATACTAGAGCCAGTAAAACGGTTGCTACTAAAGCGTAAACTGCTCGTTTTTCCTTCCCCGCGAGTATAGCATGATGAGCCCAAGTTACGGCAGCTCCGGATGAAGGGAGAATAGGGGTATTAAGAAGAGGGATTTCCCAAGGATCTAAAACCCCAATCCCTTTTGGGGGCCAAATACCTCCGATCTCTACCGTAGGTGCCAAAGAAGAATGAGAAGAAGCCCAAAAAAAAGCAAAAAGGAACATAACCTCCGAGACTATGAAGAGAATAGAACCATATCGAGGTCCTAATTGTACAGCTTTTGTATGATGCCCTTCCAACGTGGATTCACGTAGAACATCCCGCCACCATACGAACATGGTATAAAGGAGAAATATTAGGCCCAAACTGAGAAGTGTTGCACCCCCTTGAAATGAGTGCATGTACATCACACCTCCTACGGTGGTTGCCAAAGCTCCGAGTGAACCCGAAATAGGCCATGGACTTGGATCTACCAAATGATAAGAATGCCTCTGAGATTCAATCATAAACCACTTTGCCCCGGTTGTATGTAAACCCCCCTTCACCCCCATCCCCTAAAGTGGTAAAGAAGGAGGCTCTTCTTTGTCTCATTAGGACAAACAAATAGGAAGGGATAGTTCTTTCATTGCATTGATAGAAGTGATACTATCAAAAGATCTCTCTATTATTTTAGAGAAGAGTCGGCGTTGGTTCTACCAACGAAACGAAGAAGTTTTGGATTGGTCTTTATCATGTCATGGGATAACCCCCCCGAAAGAAGAGTGCAAAGACCAAGTTCCCATTTCCTCCGTTCATCCACGAGAATCGATATTCGTTCTTTCCACTTTGAATACGTCAATTCTCATCCGTTACTTGAGATTCGATACGTAAGATACGTCATTTCTCATCTGTAACTTCCATCCGATAAGGGCAATAAAGCCAAGGCAAGCTCATATTTGCGTATCTAAAGGCTTGGTGTGGAGTTTTGGGGAGGTTTCGGGAGATGAAAAAAGCCTACTTTTACAGCTAAGTGATTAGGACTTGACCGAAAAATATTGCTCTCAAAACATGCATTTATGAGGTAAACTAGAAAAACACTACTTTTGACCCAGTGATCCGCACTTTTTTCATTGGAAATCGAGTTTCCTTAGGGAAAAAGGACTTGCTAACTTTTGCAGCTATATGAAACGGACTTGCCTACTTTTGCACCGAAGAAACTCAAAAATAGTCTTTCTCAAAACAAAAGCAAGGTAGGATTTCTACGAAACAAGCCCGGATAGGTAACTAGGCGGATAGGAAGGATTTCTACGAGCTTCAGTTCATGAATTGAAATATGCATGCATCCCATTCATAAGGAGTAGCTGGCTATCCGTGTGCAACACTCATTTCTTTCTAGGAAGATAAGATCCCGCTCTAAGGCATTGGAGCTGCTGGAATATGATACGAAAATACAGATTGATGTTTCTGCTTCTCCTCTCTCGGGAATAGTTTACCGACCGGGCCACCTGTAAATTCTTTAGTTAAAACAGGCCTCGGGAGTAGTCATCCTAGTATCGAAAATCATCTTTTTTTCTTTCCGCGTTGATTCTCCGATTATACGATGGCAACATGTGTGAAGTCTAGTACCAGATCATATCGGGGATAGCTAGCTCATCAGCAGTTCATTTCTATGTATGGCGAGAAGTCCAACTGTCAAGCATGGCACGATTCCAGAATCATCGCTTGGCTGCTGCTTAGATGAGATGAAACCTGAGCTGACTTCTCTGTTGGCCAGGCCTGCTTCTTAAGTGAACTCATCCATTCCCTTGATTGATTAGTACAGAAGGAGGCGATATCGTGTCAATTCCCTAAAGAAAACCGTCTTTTCCAATGATTTAGGGCCCATACCCCAATAATGATGACGAAGAGGTCTTCCTGCTTCACTTCAAAAACAGGGCTTCCTGACCCGAGAAAAGAGTGCACATGGAAGTAGTTCCGCTCAATTCTCCAATACGACTTCGGGTGTGACCCCAACCCCACCAAATGGTGATCCTCGAGACCAAAGGGCATTGAACGAGAGAGAAGGAAATCGTCCACAGAGAATCGGAGTATCCGGCCTAGTGATAGTTAGAAAGAGTTGGCCAATACAGAATCTCATGCGCCTCTCATTGATGAACCCCTTTTTCCTTTATCCTCTACTGGTGGCTGATTGATTGAGCGCCGGTCTCACTCATTCTTTATGAGCGGAAGCCATGCACCTATCACCTATAACCGGAGAAGTACTATAGCGCACCTGGGGAAGTACTATACGGCACGGCACCTTCGGCGAGGACTCAACTCAACAGAGAATGATTTGACAAACATTGATCCGCCAGCTCAACTCTGAAAAAGAAAAGAGGAGAATCTCTCTAGCTTGTGGAATCACTTCCCTGGATGCTTAGATAGCTCGAGAAAGTGCGCCACTTCTCCCTGAGAATCTAATCTATGGTATAAAAACAGATAAATAGGCTCATTAAGTGAAGTGAGAACAGAACTCGATCTTTGCTAGGCGTGAGAAGAAGATATCGGTCCTTTGGCCATCGGGAGCAGTGGTAAAGAAATCCTTTGAATGGATCAGTGAGTTCCGGCACGATTGCTGGAACGAACGGAATCTACGGGAACGAGATCTTTCTGTTGGCACGATATCTTTCAGGAACTGCGCTAAGGACGAATGCTTGATTTGCAATCTTTCAAGACGATTTTCTTGTAGCAGATGTGGAATCCAGATTGGCATAACGGGTTCTACGTGAAGTCAGCCGTTCGTCATCATTTGAGGGTTCGGGTCGGGATCATGGCCATAAATCGCTACTTTTTCCACTAGAGCGAATAGCATTCTTCGAAACAGGCACGCACAGGACTTGAAGCAGAATCAGAGAGTGATCCCTTTCCAACAGACTGATCGAATTCCAGTGATACACTACGCCTGGCACTATTCGTCACATTAGTAGTTAAGTTACTCATTTGTTACGAACAAAGAGACGCTAGAGATTCTATGAACTTCAGATCGATGCCATTCACTAATCTCAATCGTCTTTCTATGGATTTCTGGGCCGATGGGCGATAAACCTTCAAAGTCGCTGCTACGGGCTCTGTGGTGCGTCTCAGAGCCCTTCCCCGTGGGGGGTTCCCGTTCTGCTAATCTTGCTATCTTCCCCAGGTTTGCTCGTTTCGATTGGAACAAGAAGTCCGTATTGGTATTTCTTGGTATTGGTAGCAGATGTGAATGAATTGCAATTTCCGAGGAGTAGTAAGGACGAGTAGTAGCTGTGGATGCCAGTGTGGAAGATCATATTCTCACAAGTGAATACGGACTTCCGTTCCGGATTGGGAGATCTGCCCTGGCTAAAGACATCGAACTGTGGATCAGTCGTGAATCAAATCGAAATCAGAAATAGAGGAATAGAGTCATCCTCACCACAACAAAGCTATGGGTCGGCTTCAAGCCAATAAGTAGGAAACCATGCAGGTACGAGAAAAAACAAACCCATTACTTGATTCAGACACTTGAGGAAGGTGTCAACGGACGGCACAGCTCCTCAGAGGCAACCCATCAAATGGATCTTTAGCGGCTCTAGTCTAGCCAAGGGAACGGGTATCACGTATTTCCTTGAAGGCAGCCTATAACCAAGCGGAGATGCTTCTGCCTTTTGGGGAGGCCTGTTTGTTGTACAAGAGGAGAAGGTTCGTATCTCCTTTCCGAAAAGATGCATCTATTTTCCTATCTTTGGCCAAGGTAACCCGTATTGGACAAGCTTGCCTTTTGTGGGAGCATCGTTTCGAAAACTAGTCTAATTGATTTCTTTTTATTTAGGAGATGCTTTTCCGTTACTTGACTTTCACTAGTGTGATGCCGATCTCTTACTCGAATGCTTCTGCCACTTTAGGAAGGGATAGAGGAAACAAACTGGGAATAGGAATTGATAGCGGTAGCTGTAGATAGGAGATAGGAGTGCGGACCAACACAAATACTCGAATAAACTGAGCCCTGGCGATAAGAAAGTATTTCACAAGTTCCGAAGTGCCGTTCAATTCAATTCAAGGAAGACGCATCCCTGAAAGAAGGTCGTAGGGAGAGAGGGTTCTCGATACCGGGCATGGAAAAGGCAGAGAAGGTTCTCGATACCGGGCATGGAAAATAAGTTCCTTTGGGCTTTTGAGTCGGAGGAGACTGGCCACCTTTCCTACGCAAATCTTCAGCGCAAATGCAAATATGACTTGAGATTGGAAATAGCAATTCCAGGCATCCATGCTTCTTTAGGCCCAGACCCTATAAACCAACTTTAGGAAATCTTATGAAATACGCCGGTCTTAGTCTTAAGCAGCCTAGCACTATCGATCAAAGCGACAACCCTCTAAATAAACTTCCATTTTCTTGAACACGGGTAAATGCCATTCTATCTCAACTATGGCGCATTTGACCGAGGTTTTCGTCTCAAGTCCACTCCTGAAGCCCTGCCGATTGAAGCAGAAAGGCTCTTCTTATTCTTTTTAGGGTATGGTATCGGACTCGAAACCTTCAAAGTCGCTGCTACGTGCTCTGTGGTGCGTCTCAGAGCCCTATTCCATGTGGGGGTTGGAAGACATTTATTTGATCCCAGAGGGAGGAATAATTAGACCTCCCTCTGGGTTGAGGATACGTAGCAGTGGAAGATGCCGGTACATTATACGTCTACTCACTTCCTAAGCAAAAATCACGGCAAAACTTTCTTTCTTTTCGAAAACTGGATTCGGGTTTCCAGAGGTAGGGCAAAAATACGGGGTTTCTTCCCTCGATCAATCATCCGGCACCTTGACTCGTAGTGCCGCACTGGCACTGATCTAGACTAGAGTTCGACACCCGTGCTTGTGAGCGAGGTTTTCACTTCTCACTCGTATTGATTGATGCCGTGGACTTGCCAGAGAGGAATATAGGAAGGAGTGTCAGCGCTATTCAATACTTTTTGGTGTCGACGGAACTCAAGCAAGGAGTTCCCATCAAAAAGGTGAGAACGAACTCACTCGATCTTTGCTAGAGGTATTGGCCAACGGTGCGGCTTCTGAACCAGACTAGAGAAATGCTTGACTGCCCGATATGAGATCCGCTATACTTAAGAACTGTGGCACTTGTTAGGTCTGGGCCAGGTACGAGCACTTAGAGGTTTGAGCAAGCATTCATGCAGAACGTAATCTGAACGTAAGTTTTCGATTAGTGAATGATGTGAACCAGTGGAATCTCGTACTAGATAGAGACTGCCATCCATCCGGACTAGAGGGCTATCTACATTTCTGTGCTCGTATCACCTTTCAAAGACAGGTTTCAATGGGGGTCAAATCTTTCTTCCCTCGGAGCTTTGAAGCTGTTTGGTTCGCCATTAGAGCAGCACCTTTCTCCGCTAAAGCCCATGCTTGGAATAATAGGGTTCAGTGATCCCCGGTCTCTGGGGAGTCAGTCTCGTATCCAGTCCAGAACAGCTCGTTTAGTCAGCAGGCTTATGCGCTAGTCGCCATCTCCAGATCCGGCTAAAGAGTTCGTTTACCCACACTGGCATCAACTTAAACTACTTCTCTCTTTTATGTGGATTGCTATCCTACGACGAGCTGTGCTTACTCCCCCTAAGTGGCATACTTGCGCCTGTGCTTGAAATCAAAAATATATTGCCTTTCCACAACGGATCACATTCCTCTAGCCATGACTGAGATCTATCTTCTACCAGGACACGGATACGAGTATAGTGCCAAAGAGTAATGCCGCGAAGAGGTCAACCTTTGCTTCCGAAAGCCACTGTTTTATGTTTATGTTCCTGAGGTCCCTCCTCTCCAGGGGTTCAACAGAAGGAGTTTAGGCCGGTGTCCGCCCTCAAGAGTGCCAATCCTGAGATCTTAGAGTTGTAGACCGAGTCGAGGGCTGCTTCTCAATCAAGCGATCGGCAACAGCCACGAGAGGAGAGTGCACTATTCATTCTAAGTGTGGGATGGGATCAGCTTCTAAGCTTTTAAAGCCCCCCCATCTGCCCAAATCTTATTAATCTCAAGCGGACCTGGTGGTTGGAAATACTATTAGAGGCATAACCTACGTACGTGTATCATTAGGTGCCGGGTGGGTAAGTTCTTTCAGCTGCAATATGGGGCTTCTTCTTTGTTGGAAAAGCTTTGATAGAAACGGCAGGCTTCTACCAATGGAAAATAGGTCGAGACCACGAACACTAGACACTAGGAGATTGCTTTCGCCGTCGGCATATGCGGAAGTATTCGTTCTTTGAAATATTCGATCCACAAGCAAGCTCTAGTCAAGTGTATTCGAAGATACAAAGCATAGCTAGGAACAATGCAAGATTACACAGACTGTACCCATGATAGTAGTGGTGGCTAATGGAAATTGAATTTCCACTTTTTCACATAAATCACTACAAGGCCTGAAGAGGAAGTAAAAGTCCCCAATGGGTGAGATGATGTGTGGCTCAGCCTCTACTCAGATTGAACGTTCTGAAAAGAGCAGTTCTTGAGGGGATCTTGTACCAATGGTGAAGATTGAGGCAATGGAACGCCTAAACCAAAGAAAGAAAATAAAGCAATTAAGGCATTTGATACTAATGGATATAGCCCTAGCCTTCAGAAAAGGAAATCCAATAGTGCGTCCGTGTCCAATTCGAAGTAAGACCCCATTCCCATTCCAGTTACTTCATAATGTGCCATACCTGATTATGGCCACGATTCCAATTTTACATAAAACCAAACCAAGGTCTGGCGAATCCTCTTCCCAACTGGCCTGGAATGAGATCCAGAAAAGGACCTGGCAAGAGATACGTCTGTCTTGTTGTGATGCGAGGAATAGGCGAATCTGTCGTGATAGAAAACAACCCTTTGTTGCTATGCTAATGGATCTGCTCAGGGAACTGGCCAGGGTTCAGTTGAAGACAGGAATGGAAATGTTTCCCAACTAGAGCTACGGCACTTTTCCAATAAACGGAAGCTCAAGCCAAGCCTAAAGCGAAGCATCCGCCTCCTCTTTACTAGCGAGTCTAGTTTCCTACAGGGCAAGGGCGTAGACTGGTTTCGAGTCCTATAGGAGGATCAAAGTATTAGAGCTCAAGTAGTTCTCTTACGACCTAGTCAATACGCATTGGAATCATGGCATCCCCTCCACCGTAGTAAAGTAAGAAGTAACGGGTCTACGCCCAGCTTCCTTGTTCCGGAAATGAAGGATCCATGCAGAAGTGGACTCTCTTTCCGTTCTGTTCAAAGAGTTGGCCTGGTATTCTAGTTACTCTAGACCTATTCCCTTCGAAATAGAAACTCTTGCCAGAGCTGAGTAGAAATCATCATTACCGCCGCATTTACTATACTAGACTAGCGCCTAAGATAGCTATAAACATGGTATGTCTTAGAGCGATATGAGTATTCTTTACCAGCACCACCCAGGGATCCAACCACAATCAGAAATGGATACGTTATAGTTTCCATCCTTGACTTTACTAGTCCTATAACCGGCATCCAAGCAAATAGACTTGTCTTTCTCTTTCTCTTTTTCCCTAGTCCCTAGTAATAGGAGATCCTTCCTGTTCTGGATATGTCCTCTATTCCATCCGGTTTGGACACAGATTGTCAACGGTGAGGTGACATGACCTTGATCAATAGATCCCTTACTCTGGTCCCTAGTTCCTTACCTATTTGATAGGGAAGCGTTTCGATATCACCTACCATGAACTCAGATGGTGTTTGCTGACGAAAGAAAAAGGCTGGTTTTGGCCCATAGTGAGCAGCACTGGCACTCAAAAGGGATCCTTCCGCCTGCCGGGAATAAGTACCGGCACCCTTACAGGAATCAAATCTCTTGGAACGAGATCAAGGGCCGAAGGAAGTCAACTGCGAATCGGTTCGGTAGTGAAGAAAATATCTCTTGTCTGCTCTTCATCTTCAGCAACGCGTGATGCGATAGTGCCAGAGAATATCTTCTCTTCTCTTGTTGGTAGGAAAGCAGTGGTGAATGAAAAGCGGTTCTGTTCCCTTCCGGGTGAATGGATGGGAAATGGAAATAGACTAACACTCACACAAAAGAGACAAGGAACCAGAAATGCTTACTACTGACCAGCTCCTATTCCTATGCCAAAGAGGGATTCGAGTTTCAGGGGTAGAGGGAAGCTTTAGGAAAGGATAGATGCACACACAATCTGATAAGCCTGCCGACTAATCTCCCTAACAACCGGCGCTGGATACCTGAGACCCAGCTGGCACTTCTCTTGATCCAAGCGTTGGTCTAGTTTCCATCGGAAAGTTATATGTTCTTGTTAGGCGGTAGCAAGCAGTATCAAATTTCTGTCGGTTCAGTTCAGAGAAATAGGTCTAAATAAACCGGGCTTGTCCCGTAGATTGTACTATCCCCCTTGCCCAACAGGAACTGGAACTGGAGCTCTTGCCTTCTATTTCAATTAGTTGCTTGATGGAAAGCAATAGGCAATCGGCTAGATTGCACATCCAACCTGTTCACTGATTTATGCTGCAGGCACTTCAGAAACCTGAGCTGGGTTAGGTAGCGGTTCCACTTCTCAAGTTTGGAGCCTCTAAAGAATTCTCCGCCTCAGGATCTGGGTCATAGAATTTGAGCCATTGGACCTTCCTCTTTTCTTTCGAAAGGACCTTTTCTCTAGGACCGAACAAGAAGATCCATACTGTCTACTTTTGAACTATGTAGCTATTGAGAAATCTAGTGCGGAGCCAATATCGTGTTCATGGTGGCCGGCGCTTCCGAAAGACATCACGTCCTTCTCTTTAGTTTTAAGCAATGTGGTCTTCCCTGGTTGAGTGAGTGAGCCCGGTACCTACAGCCTGATCTAAGCAGTATTCCGAGGGGATAGAAACGGAAAGCAAGACGAAATCCTGTGTTGAAAAAGAACCTTGCAAGGAAGGAATGAAGCTATGGATATATTTGAGTAAAAAGAGGAAATTGAAGCCCAATCACAGTGGTGAGCAGAGCCCTCGTCCCCGATATCGATATTTATTTTCCTTCGCAATCCATTCCTTAGAACCACTTAATCGGATTTTGAAACAGGCAGCTAAAGAGAGTCCCATGGGCATGCATGGGGGGAGAGTCATTCCTAGCGGTAGGTGGGTCGTTTCCTGCGTCTTATCATGGCAAGGACACTTTTTACAGGTCCATCAAATAGAAATCCTTCTCTTCTGGGAAACCTAAATTCTAAACCAAAGTGGTGAACTGGTTGGCACTCTGCACTCTTCTACTTCAGTTTCTACCCCTGTCCTGTGGTATAGGCAAATGCACTTTACTAGTTATGCGGCCCGCCCTAGATTACCAAGTTCCTCTTGGAGGAGGAGGTACCAGTGCCAGTTTCTAGAATCGTATAAGGATCTGCTTCTCTTCTGCTTCTGCCGCTCGCTCTCGCTATAGTAGGTAACCTCCCCTCCGGTCGATAAACAAGAGAAGTATGTGGCAGCTCGGTGTTTGTGATTGAACTGATATTTATGTTATTCCTCGCATCGCAACAGGACGGATCTTTAGATTGTACAGTAGGAACGGAAGGCCCCGCACTCTCTTTCCTTGGTTCTTACTTCCGTTCGTGGTAGGACCTCCATCCTTCCACTCACTCATACTGTCCGTCTCATACTCATAGTACCTATATTCCTATCTTATCCTATCTTTCTTTTTTAACCGGACAAAGAAAAGGGAGATTGTTCTACGATTTTCCTCAGTGCGGAAAAGGTGCAAATATGTCTCGTTTTTCTGTCTTTTTTCATCGTTTTTGATGGTTTTTCTTGTTTGTTTTTCAGAGGGAAAATAAGCCCTTACTTAGATGGGGTGAAATGAAAGAAAATGAAACGAGTTGACTGCACAGTAGAATATGGGGAGTCGTCTAGTGAAGTTTGAAGGAAAGCCCTCTGGGGGTTAGGCCAATCCAAGAACTGCTTGCTTCCCCCATTTCTACTGCAAATAGCCAATGCCATCAACAACAACTCTGCGTTTCCCAGAACGATAATACGACCGAGAAAAGGAAGGAGTAGCATTCCTAGAACGATTCGCTTTACTCTTGACGGAAGTCCCTTCCTCTAATTGGGTAGCTTGACTCTTATCTTAGAATGAATAGCCTGCTGCACTAGAACGATAATACGCCTTTCCTAGAACGAGAATACGACTGATCTCCTATTCCTCGCTAGAGAAGAGATTCTTTGACAACTGCTCCTATTCCACGCTAAAAAAGGCCGGGTATCTTCTGGCGCACTACCCCAAAGGACAGTTCCGATCTCCCAATCCGGAAGTCCGTATTCACTTGTTCGAAACGAAAGACTGTTCTCACAACTGAGTGAGCATATTTCCAAGGCATTCCAGAGTAGGTGCTTTCTGGGCTTAACTTAAAGGGCCTATTCCCTCCGCTTCTCGAAATTACATACTTAAATATCAAGATCAAGTCATCTGAGTTCCGTTTCGCAAGTAGTATTCGATTCTATTAGCACGCTCCTCTTGCGTCTGCAGATCCCAAAATACGGATTCTTACGGCAGCAGCAACTGATCCATGTTTCCCTTCGCCGGAAAGAAAAGATAAGTTCAGCTAACAAGCAAGTGCCACTAGGGAATCAGACTTTTGCAATCAATCAACGGCAGCACTCTGTTCGTAGTGTAACTCGAGTTAACGAACTGATTCGAATAGTGCCGGTTCCCATGTTCAAGAAAATGGAAAGCAGTTGAGTGCGAATGCCAATTGAATGAAGTTTCAAAGTGGGGTTCTCCGTCTGCTCTAAGTACGAGATAGAAGTTATCTCGCAATAATCCACAGCGTAGAGGCTGCCATAGCAGGTAGGAGTTTTGCCATCATATCGGATCATCCGAACTAACCGGAGTAGGTTATGCGAACTCATCTCAGCCATCCCATCCCTTGGAGCTTGGGATCTTAAGTGTGGAAACAAAAGCTAGGCGCCACT
>NW_023367015.1:0-2500 GCF_902167145.1 Zea mays | reverse complement strand
TGATTTGTCTATCAACGATTCTCAAGTCGAGTAGACTCTCTCTTACCGCGATGCTCATTATCTTCCGGTTCAGGGAATCAGGACCTACATCTCGTGTGGGCTAGAACCAGCCAATAGCTTGACTCCGTTCACCGCTGCTTCCTTCATCCGATATTGCTAGTCCAACGGAAAGCTTTGCTTAGCTTACTGGACTTAAGAGCTTTCTGACTTGTCTCGAAAAGGCCGTCTCACTGTGTACGGAAGGCTCAGTTTACTCGCGGTCCATTCCACCACGAAAGGGAGAAAGGTACTGCTATCATGGGGAACACCTATCTTTGAAATCCTATCTTTCAGCTAACGCTAGTCTAGTCTCCATTGGAATAAATAGGGCCAGCCTGGCTCAACCAGATGAATAGTTTATCTATCAGCAGGGTCGGGGCATAGCGTAGAAGTTCGGTCAGTCTCCGTTGGCACGGTACACTTTGTTCACTTTGTTTTTAATACGTTACTTTTCGGCTTAATAATAACAAGCATTATTCCTGGGCACCGGCAACCCTACTACTGACCAGGGAAGAGATCATGAATAGGGCGTGGTGCAAATCTAGTAAATGGTGCCGTCTCGTATCAGTGAACGTTGTTTGCTTGATGGATTGACGGAAGTCCGCTATTGATTCGGGAACCACAAGTCGAATAGGAATACGTAGATCAATCTCTGAAAGCTGCCAGTCCAGAGTAGCTTATTGGAAATGTCCTCTGGATTGAGTCCCTCGATATAGCAATATTATTTGCCGAGTCAAGTATAGTTCAAGTACTACTGCCAACAGGCGCAGGCTATTAGTCTGATTCCCTAGTAGCAAAAGTGGATTCCCTCATTCAGAAGTAGATTACATACAGACAGACAGGCCCGCATTGCTTCGATCCAGAGGTTCTTCTGCGAATCCCTACCATTACTGGACAAGAGTGGTGGACTCCCATCCCTGAAACCAGCAGACGGATCCAATACACATAAGACTTTTTTTCTCGGGAAATTCCGAATGTCATGCCCCACAAGTTAGTTGCCCAAGCGCTCCCTAGGAGGGCAGTCTACCACAAGATAGAGTTTGGGCCTGGAGCCAAAGCCCCAACCCCTCCATTTTTTGTTGAGCTCAGGAAAGAATTTAAGGAAGTCACATCGGCCCTCATCAAGAGGAATCTGATCTCGCTTTGATTCATCCGTTGCGCGGCGGGACCCACCACTCTCTGTAATTTCCCAGTTCCCCATCGTATCATATCAGGTTTAGGGGCTACCTGGGATAGATGAGTTTATTTGTGGTGCTACTACTTTACTTTTCTGAGTGAATAACGTGAGTGAGTAAGCAAGAAGTGTTAGCCTTCCCCATTGCAAAGAATTCCTCGCAACAAGACGGATTTCTTCTTTCCAGAGCAGTAGTGGAAGTGTTCGTATTTCTTTCAAAGTGCCAGAATCCAAGTGGCAAGGAAAAGCTTTATTTGCATAATGAATCGTGATATAAAGAGGATTGGAAGTGCCGTGGTTCAGGTTGCGGAGCGGTGATACGACTTTTCCATATCAAAGATTCGACTCGAAAACCTTATGAACCTGTTTTCCTTACTTCAACTAGGTTTCTTCTTCCTTTTATCCATAGGAGGCAAGGATAGCAAGGGTAACAAAACAGATTAAGCAATCAAACGGATGTGCGAAGGAAAGTAGGACTTTTGACTATGGCTGGCATAAAAAGTTCACTTTGATCGTACACTCTACTAGGCAAAACTGGTGTGAGTGGTTTTTACTATGGGGGGCATAAACAGTTGAATATGGAGAGTCGGCTGAGTTTAGGACAAAAAGACAAGGCGTAGTCTTTTGAGTCTGATCAGTCTAGTGTTGCCTATGTTGGGTAGGAAATAAAAGAATCAAAGCCCTCGACGTTAGCAGTTCTTAGCGGGACTCGACGTTCCTAACAGCTGTTGAGCTCTCGAAGTATGAGATCCTGAATGCATCCTCTTTCTTTCCACTTCATCTTGGGAATCTGGAATGGTTGTTTATGGCTGGGTGTGACAGATCAGACTGAGTTTAGAATCAGACTTTCTATCTATCTATCTAGCTGTATTGCCACTCCAACGGTTCTTTTTCTTTGATTATGCCCCGTATCTCTCTGAGCCTATTTGATCTATTTGCTATATCTAAGTTCGAGTGTGAAGTTCGCTCCGGTTGAAGTGTAGGGCTTCCTAATTCCTGCTTCGTCCTCCTATGAATGCACTAGTATAGAAGGTTGGCCCGTCACCGTATACCATCGTAAGATGAACTGGAAATTCGTAGTTTCAACCAGTTACACAAAATAGGCAAGTTGAGGTTTGTTCAGCGTGTGTTGCCTCCAACTATAACGAGGCCCTTTGACTTGAGGTACGATCTTACCTCTTAACGCGCTTTCCTGCTAGAAGAAGTGAGGGTGATGTCCAATGACCTGTTGAAGAAGCTTGCTGTGTAGATAGGTTTCGGAACCTAATGTAGAAACCTGTAAACGAA